>NW_021823073.1:232500-247372 GCF_901001165.1 Salmo trutta
CTTTAGCTCAGCGGGCTAACATAGTTTCCCTGGCGGTTCCCCTCCAGGTGTGCATGGCTGTCTAAGTTCCAGGACAACAGCCAGTGGTTGCAGATTGACCTGAAGGAGGTGATGGTGGTGTCTGGTATCCTGACCCAGGGCCGCTGTGACGCTGATGAATGGATCACCAAGTATAGCGTCCAGTACCGCACCGACCACAATCTCAACTGGATCTACTACAAGGACCAGACGGGGAACAACAGGGTGGGCCCATCACACCTTTACCTTTCACATGTAGTCATTGAGAAGATGCTCTTATTTAGAGCGACTCACAGTCAATAAATACTTTAACAAATCTTTTTCACATTTTACAATCATAACTTAGTTCATATACATACATCATTACATGGTTCATTATGACATCACAAGGTTTACACATGTAATAATGTCCATGGATGTTTTTCTAAAACGACTTGTTTTGTCGGAGGTCAGCTTTCACATCAATACATGGTTCGTTATGACATCACAAGGTTTACACATGTAATAATGTGGAAGACAGTCTTGGGATTTATACATACAGTATATCAAAATCAAGCCTTCTCATCAGATCCCATATTTCTTTAGTTCTGTAGCAGATCAGTAAAAGGTGTTCTAAAGTCTAGTCCTGCCAGGTGAGACAGGATATCTGGCAGGAGGATTCTCCATCTGTGTTTACTGCATGGTGGTCTGCGTTGTCCCTCCTCCTCACACTGCTCTGTTTCTCTCCTCAGGTGTTCTACGGGAACTCGGACCGCTCCTCCTCGGTTCAGAACCTCCTGCGTCCTCCCATGGTAACTCGCTACATCCGTTTACTCCCTCTGGGCTGGCACACACGTATCGCCATCCGCATGGAGCTGCTGCTCTGCATGAGCAAGTGTACCTGATTCTGTCTGTCCTGACGACCAGGGTCACACTCAGCAGGGTACAACACCGTGGAACGTTCAGACAGAAAATGTAATGAATAGAACTGACATGATTCTACATGACAGATAGTCATATTGGTTCTACACAATATATTTCTATGTGAAGGTCCTGTAATGATACACCCTCTTGAACAGGCCCAAGGAGAGCCCTGGTCGTTCCCCTGGTCGTTCCCCTGGTCGTTCCCCTGGTCGTTCCCCTGGCCGTTCCCCTGGTCGTTCCCCTGGTCGTTCCCCTGGCTGTTCCCCTGGTCGTTCCCCTGGCTGTTCCCCTGGTCGTTCCCCTGGCTGTTCCCCTGGTCGTTCCCCTGGCTGTTCCCCTGGTCGTTCCCCTGGTCGTTCCCCTGGCCGTTCCCCTGGTCGTTCCCCTGGCCGTTCCCCTGGCCGTTCCCCTGGTCGTTCCCCTGGTCGTTCCCCTGGCTGTCCCCCTGGCTGTCCCCCTGGCTGTTCCCCTGGTCGTTCCCCTGGCTGTTCCCCTGGTCGTTCCCCTGGTCGTTCCCCTGGTCGTTCCCCTGGTCGTTCCCCTGGCTGTTCCCCTGGTCATTCCCCTGGTCGTTCCCCTGGTCGTTCCCCTGGTCGTTCCCCTGGCTGTTGCCCTGGTCGTTCCCCTGGTCGTTCCCCTGGTCGTTCCCCTGGCCGTTCCCCTGGTCGTTCCCCTGGCTGTTCCCCTGGTCGTTCCCCTGGCTGTTCCCCTGGTCGTTCCCCTGGTCGTTCCCCTGGCTGTTCCCCTGGTCGTTCCCCTGGTCGTTCCCCTGGCTGTTCCCCTGGTCGTTCCCCTGGTCGTTCCCCTGGTCGTTCCCCTGGCTGTTCCCCTGGCTGTTCCCCTGGCCGTTTCCCTGGCCGTTCCCCTGGCCGTTCCCCTGGTTGTTCCCCTGGTCGTTCCCCTGGTCGTTCCCCTGGCTGTTCCCCTGGCTGTTCCCCTGGTCGTTCCCCTGGCCGTTTCCCTGGTCGTTCCCCTGGCTGTTCCCCTGGCTGTTCCCCTGGTCGTTCCCCTGGTCGTTCCCCTGGCTGTTCCCCTGGTCGTTCCCCTGGCCGTTCCCCTGGTCGTTCCCCTGGTCGTTCCCCTGGCTGTTCCCCTGGTCGTTCCCCTGGCTGTTCCCCTGGCTGTTCCCCTGGCTGTCCCCTGGTCGTTCCCCTGGTCGTTCCCCTGGCTGTTCCCCTGGCTGTTCCCCTGGCTGTTCCCCTGGCTGTTCCCCTGGTCGTTCCCCTGGCTGTTCCCCTGGCTGTTCCCCTGGCTGTCCCCTATGCCAAAGTGGAATCTACTGCTCTGGAAACCCTTGTTTCCTTTCCTTCCCCAAAACGGTTTAGTAATATCGCTCTCCCAGAGATTGGTTTTATGTGTGAAAAGGTCCATTCTGTTTTCAGATCAGATGCAAAGTGTTACAACAACAGTTTTATTTATTATAATTTTTTTACACTGAACAAAAAGGGGTGGCTGGCCAGTTGTTTCCACTTGGATGAGGAAGAGGGGGATAAATACATGCCTGTGAAGCGACAAACCCAGAGAAATTGGGGATGATTATGTGATGAAGAAAGCTCAGAGAAAGAGATGACTACCAGTCCTGTGGTTAACTGGATGTTGTGTACTGTACTGTGTTGTGTACTGTACTGTACTGTACTGTGTTGTGTACTGTACTGTACTGTACTGTGTTGTGTACTGTACTGTACTGTACTGTGTTGTGTACTGTACTGTACTGTACTGTGTTGTGTACTGTACTGTGTTGTGTACTGTACTGTACTGTGTTGTGTACTGTACTGTACTGTGTTGTGTACTGTACTGTACTGTACTGTACTGTGTTGTGTACTGTACTGTACTGTACTGTGTTGTGTACTGTACTGTACTGTGTTGTGTACTGTACTGTACTGTGTTGTGTACTGTACTGTACTGTACTGTGTTGTGTACTGTACTGTACTGTACTGTGTTGTGTACTGTACTGTACTGTACTGTGTTGTGTACTGTACTGTTGTGTACTGTACTGTACTGTGTTGTGTACTGTACTGTACTGTACTGTACTGTGTTGTGTACTGTACTGTACTGTGTTGTGTACTGTACTGTACTGTACTGTGTTGTGTACTGTACTGTACCGTGTTGTGTGTGTGGATTCTGTGACAGTGATGTAGAGAGTCCAGTGGAGGTATCGTTCATTGCTTGTTTTATTGTATTCATTTAAAGTTGACCAAAACCAGTTCCTGAAATAAAGACAAACTCTTGTACTCTTTTGTTTTGGAGTATCATTGAACAATATTCCTGTATAATCCTCTGATGTCCTGTTTAAAATACATCTAGAGGAATCTCCACTTGTGATGTGTGAAAACCTTTTCCTGATCCCAAAAAACTATTCATGCCAGTTAACAGGGCAGATGCAGGTGGTTTTAATTCTTATTTACAGTCAGAGACCAAATATAGAAATAATGCTGTTTATGTGTGATGTCATGCAAATACAATCCTGTGGGTCAATTTTAAACAAACAACAACCGGAAGTGATTTATAATTCAGGATCTGGATAATCTCGAATTTAGGATAATCTCCAGCTGATTTGTGTTTTTCTGCCATTTTAATCCTGTGACGGCGTGAAGGATTGTTCACTTCAAACCGCCACGAAACGGCAGTTAGAAATGATATAACAATGAGTTAACATAAACTGCAGGTGTAGGCCATTTGAGTTAGACATTAGTGGGATAGCCTGGTGGTCCCAGATCGAGCTAAAAAGCACAAACAGATCAGGGACCACCAGGCTAAATTAAAGGTGATCTTAAACCCAATATAATGAAATCACACCGGAAAGATTTCATGATATTCACTGCAACTGGTCCTTGGAGTCTTTTTGCCACAGAACCCCTGGAAGACATTCAGTTCTATTGGACACAGAACTATGGTTAAGACAAGGACAAGGACAAGGACAAGGACAAGGACAACGATGCGACACAGACAACAAGGGAAAAGTGGAACTGAAGTTCAGTACTGAATCTGATGTTTCCAAACTGAAAAAGCATATATTCATACTGGACGTTACAATGACAAGTGACAGCCCAAAGCAGTTCAATCAGAACATTACTGTCAACTGTTAGTGTAAAACTGAATGTTAGATTAAAATGTTACTGTCAACTGTTAGTGTAAAACTGAATGTTAAATTAAAATGTTACTGTTAACTGTTAGTGTAAAACTAAATGTTAAATTAAAATGTTACTGTCAACTGTTAGTGTAAAACTAAATGTTAAATTAAAATGTTACTGTCAACTGTTAGTGTAAAACTAAATGTTAAATTAAAATGTTACTGTCAACTGTTAGTGTAAAACTGAATGTTAAATTAAAATGTTACTGTCAACTGTTAGTGTAAAACTAAATGTTAAATTACAACGTTACTGTCAACTGTTAGTGTAAAACGAAATGTTAAATTAAAATGTTACTGTCAACTGTTAGTGTAAAACTAAATGTTAAATTAAAACGTTACTGTCAACTGTTAGTGTAAAACTAAATGTTAAATTAAAATGTTACTGTCAACTGTTAGTGTAAAACTAAATGTTAAATTAAAATGTTACTGTCAACTGTTAGTGTAAAACTGAATGTTAAATTAAAATGTTACTGCCAACTGTTAGTGTAAAACTAAATGTTAAATTAAAATGTTACTGTCAACTGTTAGTGTAAAACTAAATGTTAAATTAAAATGTTACTGTCAACTGTTAGTGTAAAACTAAATGTTAAATTAAAATGTTACTGTCAACTGTTAGTGTAAAACTGAATGTTAAATTAAAATGTTACTGCCAACTGTTAGTGTAAAACTGAATGTTAAATTAAAATGTTACTGTCAACTGTTAGTGTAAAACTAAATGTTAAATTAAAATGTTACTGTCAACTGTTAGTGTAAAACTAAATGTTAAATTACAACGTTACTGTCAACTGTGAGTGTAAAACGAAATGTTAAATTAAAATGTTACTGTCAACTGTTAGTGTAAAACTAAATGTTAAATTACAACGTTACTGTCAACTGTGAGTGTAAAACGAAATGTTAAATTAAAATGTTACTGTCAACTGTTAGTGTAAAACTAAATGTTAAATTAAAACGTTACTGTCAACTGTTAGTGTAAAACTAAATGTTAAATTAAAACGTTACTGTCAACTGTTAGTGTAAAACTGAATGTTAAATTAAAATGTTACTGCCAACTGTTAGTGTAAAACTGAATGTTAAATTAAAATGTTACTGTCAACTGTTAGTGTAAAACTAAATGTTAAATTAAAATGTTACTGTCAACTGTTAGTGTAAAACTAAATGTTAAATTAAAATGTTACTGTCAACTGTTAGTGTAAAACTAAATGTTAAATTAAAATGTTACTGTCAACTGTTAGTGTAAAACTGAATGTTAAATTAAAATGTTACTGTGAATGTTAAATTAAAATGTTACTGCCAACTGTTAGTGTAAAACTAAATGTTAAATTAAAATGTTACTGTCAACTGTTAGTGTAAAACTAAATGTTAAATTAAAATGTTACTGTCAACTGTTAGTGTAAAACTAAATGTTAAATTAAAACGTTACTGTCAACTGTTAGTTTTACACTTAGTTTAGGATGAAGACGTGGCTGTTGTGCAAATACATGAAGGAGAACAATCCAATGGATCACCTGATACACACAGTGAATGTTGGTGTTATTAACACATCTCCATGGAACATCAAATGTCCAGTTGGTGCAGATTGTTTGGCTAGAACTGGACTGTAGTGAAACGCTGGGGCTTTGAGGGGAGACGCCATCTTTCTGAGGGGCAGCTTGGGGCTTTGAGGGGAGACGCCATCTTTCTGAGGAGCAGCTTTGGGCTTTGAGGGGAGACGCCATCTTTCTGAGGGGCAGCTTGGGGCTTTGAGGGGAGACGCCATCTTTCTGAGGGGCAGCTTTGGGCTTTGAGGGGAGACGCCATCTTTCTGAGGGGCAGCTTGGGGCTTTGAGGGGAGACGCCATCTTTCTGAGGAGCAGCTTTGGGCTTTGAGGGGAGACGCCATCTTTCTGAGGGGCAGCTTGGGGCTTTGAGGGGAGACGCCATCTTTCTGAGGAGCAGCTTTGGGCTTTGAGGGGAGACGCCATCTTTCTGAGGGGCAGCTTGGGGCTTTGAGGGGAGATGCCATCTTTCTGAGGGGCAGCTTTGGGCTTTGAGGGGAGATGCCATCTTTCTGAGGGGCAGCTTTGGGCTTTGAGGGGAGATGCCATCTTTCTGAGGGGCAGCTTGGGGCTTTGAGGGGAGATACCATCTTTCTGAGGGGCAGCTTTGGGCTTTGAGGGGAGACGCCATCTTTCTGAGGGGCAGCTTGGGGCTTTGAGGGGAGACGCCATCTTTCTGAGGGGCAGCCTGGGGCTTTGAGGGGAGACGCCATCTTTCTGAGGGGCAGCCTGGGGCTTTGAGGGGAGACGCCATCTTTCTGAGGGGCAGCTTTGGGCTTTGAGGGGAGACGCCATCTTTCTGAGGGGCAGCTTGGGCTTTGAGGGGAGACGCCATCTTTCTGAGGGGCAGCCTGGGGCTTTGAGGGGAGACGCCATCTTTCTGAGGGGCAGCCTGGGACAAAGTCAGAGTGGTGTGCTCAGGAGGCGTGTGTGTGCTTGCGAACGGTGTGCCAGTGTGTGCGTGTATATGTGTGTGTGTGTGTGTGTGTATACTTCTTATTGTTACTTTGTCCTTGATGTTCACACTATGTACTGTAGATTAATGACTAGCCAGGGCTAAAGATATCCATGACATTCATTGTGCCAATAGAAAGTTAGGCCTACATATTTTACCCTTTAAAGCCTACAGCACAAACTGGTATGGTATGGATATCTCTGGTACAGATATCTCTGGTAATGATATCTCTGGTATGGATATCTCTGGTATGGATATCTCTGGTAATGAAATCGCTGGTACAAATATCTCTGGTATGGATATCTCTAGTAATGATATCTCTGGTACAGATATCTCTGGTATGATATCTCTGGTATGGATATCTGGTAATGATATCTCTGGTTCAAATATCTCTGGTATGGATATCTCTAGTAATGATATCTCTGGTACATAATATCTCTGGTATGATATCTCTGGTATGGATATCTCTGGTATGGATATTTCTAGTAATGATATCTCTGGTACAGATATCTCTGGTATGGATATCTCTGGTACAGATATCTCTGGTGTGATATCTCTGGTACGGCTATCTTTGGTATGATATCTCTGGTACAGATATCTCTGGTATGATATATCTGGTACAGATATCTCTGGTATGGCTGTCTGCTATGGATATCTCTGGTATGGATATCTCTGGTATGGATATTTCTAGTAATGATATCTCTGGTACAGATATCTCTGGTATGGATATCTCTGGTATGGATATTTCTAGTAATGATATCTCTGGTACAGATATCTCTGGTATGATATCTCTGGTACGGTTATCTCTGGTATGATATCTCTGGTATGGATATCTCTGTAATGATATCTCTGGTACAGATATCTCTGGTATGGCTGTCTGCTATGGATATCTCTGGTAAGTGTGTTTGTGTGTGTGTATCCTTCATCAGGATACAACAGGACATCTCAACAGGAATCTCCACATGGGGCCTGAGTCTCTAATAACTAGATCAGCGGGTGTGACTGTCATGGTTACTGTACTGCAGAATGACCCTTTACAACAAACAGTACCTTACAGTACATTCCCATCTGTTTGTGCTATCTGACCAAAGACCATAGGACTTGGGGCCAGGCTACACAAGTTTGTCAAGATAATGTGGCAAATGAACACCTTTAAAAACTTCACAACCCTGAGCCATATAGGTATCTCAGTATTTTATCATACATTATAATATTATATCATTTGTCTTTGTCCATCTGTCGTACATATATCTCCATAACTTTGTGTCAAATCAGATCAAATAAATACATTAAAGAGACAAAGTAAACGGACAGAACAAACAGGCTATACTGTAACAACAATAAATAGAAATTCTGTAAAACCTCCACAATTAAATATTTTGGATGAAATATTGAATTATTATTATATATAGTTAGAATCTCATAATCTTTTTTACATTTCTTTTTAAAGCTCTTGCAATATTACACAATTATTCATTCTACAATACTTATTAAATCTCCATATAGGCCTACATATTGTTAAATAAAGTCATTTAAATCAAATAAAAGGAATTTCATGAATAATATAATATCAATACAAATTCTATCAAATGTTTGAAGCTTCAAAAAAGGTCAGATTTTTACGGCCAGTTAGTCCACCTCTCAGTTCAGTCATATAGTCCTGAACTTAGAGAGATACAGTATAACCTTCTGATCTCTATAGTCCTTGGTGCGTCTGGCGGCCAGCAGGCGGCAGTAGTGAGAGCCCAGAGTCCTATTCATTAGGGCACACAATTGAAAACGTTATAAAACGCTTCGCAACACACCACAAAAAAATAAGCGTTTCTTATTGGACAGTAGTCCATCTTGTCTCTCCCTGCGTCAGTCTGTTTTCTTCCGTTTGGTGCCTAATCAACATGACTACCCTTGAGGGCAGAGAGATGTCTCCTCCATAGACATATTTTTTCTAGAATGAACATCCCCATTCAAGTCAATGGGTGGGTGATAGAGGCCTAATTCCATGTTCTCCTCACAGGGCTGTCTCTTTCAGGTCGTTGAGGTTTGGCATCCGTGACCTTGACGGTCTGGTAAAGGTGGGCCCGTTGGCGACCATTTGATCGGGGTACGGCTGAGCCCCCTCTGCCCTGGCGAGGGCCGCCGCGTGCCAGTTGGACTCAATCTGCCCCTGTATCTGCCCCGGGAGGGGGTAACTCTGCTTCCGGTGGCTCTTAGACTGACCAGAGCTGGAGCTGCTGCTGCTAGGGTGTCCCTGGTGGGACCTCCCGTCACCTCTCCCGTCGCTGAACACTCCCTCTTTAGAGGAGGAGGTGGGGGGGTTGGGGAGGTGCTGGAATCGCAGGTCGGAAGGAGGAGGGGGTTGGCTGGAAGAGGAGGAGGGGGAGAGGTGCAGGAGCCTGCGTAGGGACTTCAGGGGTTGGTTCTAAGGGGAGGCATAGAAAACAATCACCACAAAGCTTGTGAACACTAAGCGGGTAGACCAAGGTGGAAAGGAACAATTCAGTTTACAATTCAGGTAATTCAGGAAGTGAATTGAAAATTCAGTTGAATAGGTAACCATAAATGAAGTGTGATTGTGAATCCACCTGTTTCTCCTGAGGCCAGTCACTGACTCTCTCTCTCTGTCTCCCTCTCTCCCTCTCTCGCTCTCTTTCTCTGTCGCGATCTCGGCTCTGCTCGCGTTCACGATCCTTATCCCGGGAGCGTTCGCGGTTCTTCCGCCGGCTGCCGTGGTGAGAGGAAGACGAGGACGAGGACTTGGCCCCCTTCTGGATAAACAGGTTGTCCTGGCCATCACCAGGAACCTACCATTTCACAACAGGAAAGGTGGGTTAACACTGACACAGTCAAGAACCATAGACTCAGGACATTTCAATAAACCTGTACACCCCAAAACATCCCCTAGACCTCCAGAGGGGAAAAAGGCTAAGGAATCGACTCTGACTGCATTTGGGGTCTAGTGGACACTTTCCGAGTGCATTGTGGGTAACACAGCGTGCAAATACGATGAGCAGGCATCACAGGCACATCTCTGGATGGCTGTGGGTCCTCCATGCACCTCTCTCCTCCCCATTCCCTCTCCTCCTCCTCCTCCTCCTCGATCCTGCTGCACCAGATGCTTCACATGCTGTTAATATCATTGAGAGGAGCGGACGGTGACATCACAGTGACGACATCACATGGAATGAACCCAGGAACCAACCAGCACACCAGCTATCAAACCCAGGAAGTAGTGACTGTGAGACCCAGCTGGCAGTACATTTCTGGATGACCATGGTCCAGTGACTCCTGTCCATCTCTGGCATCTCTGACAGAGAAACACTGACACATTTTCAATACTGTACTATAGCTTACAGTTAAAACTCTATTGGCTACTGAGGGACTGTCTATCATACCGTCAGCCCATTGAGCAGAATGTATGCAAACAGAAATACTATTGGTTAACCAGTCACTACTATGTAGACGTGAACAGCTGAGATTGAGATGGCTGGCTTTGCCTTGCACCACTAGGACCAGAT
Source organism: Salmo trutta (assembly GCF_901001165.1). Lineage (NCBI taxonomy): Eukaryota > Metazoa > Chordata > Actinopteri > Salmoniformes > Salmonidae > Salmo > Salmo trutta. Next base: position 242,557 of record NW_021823073.1, read on the forward strand.
GGTCTCCTCTGCTGTAGAGGACAGTTTTAGAGAGGAGGCTGAGGCCCTGATGGGCTGGGCTGGGGGGCTTACATACTGTACACGGTGCCAGAGGGAGGACAGAGAGAGAGAGAGAGAGAGAGACAGAGACAGAGAGAGACAGAGAGAGAGAGAGAGAGACAGAGAGAGAGAGAGAGAGAGACAGAGGGAGACAGAGAGAGAGAGAGATCTGGTGTGGTGATATTTGCTTAGAGAAGCAGCCCTCAGGACGTAGCCTACTTAACTTTAGCTCCTGATCCCAGACCAGTTTAGAATAGGCTGACCTACATGCAATCTGCTACAGCAGTGTGTGGTAGATCTGATTATAGGCCAGCGTACTACAGTTCCCAGATCTGGAAGCTGGTGTGACCATGGATGTTCATGTCAACAATAACAGATGAATGAATGACTCATAGAGCACTGTTACTGCATGTCTGTGTGACAGGGTAGGAACTAGGAACCATAGTTTTGGTCAGTGTTTCCTCTGCTTCCTAGCCTGTCACATATGTAAAATAGCATGCGTCATGATAGAGGGTTATAGTTTACTGGTGAGGTAGAGTAGGGTGTGGTAGACTGATGCTGCAGCATGGGCGAGGGCACTACAGGGAGAACTTTCTGAGAGGAGTTATGCTTTAAGCTATTCTTTGAGTTAAACAGAGGGAAAAAGGCCTTTCTTGATGCTGGGGTTCCTTCCATCGTCGACTCTGTCTGTCTGTAATACAGGATACACAACGCTCCAGTAACGGATAACACACTGGGAAACAGACACACCTGTGTTGTTCTTTCAATACCCCACACATATACACACATGGTTTAATGTCATGAAGATGGAAAAGCAGCAACAATAACAGAAACCCCAGGGAGCTACATTCTGGCTTCTCTCTCTCTCCCCCCCCCCTCCTCCCCCTCCATCTCTCCCTCTCTCTCTCTCCCCCCTCTCTCTCCCCCCTCTATCTCTCCCCTCCCCCCTTCTCTCTCTCCCCCCTCTCTCTCTCTCCCCTCTCTCCCCCCTCCCTCTCTTCCCTCTCTCTCCTCCCCCTCTCTCTCCCCTCTCTCTCTCTCGCTCTCTCACCCCTCTCTCTCTCTCCCCTCTCTCTCTCTCGACTTCTCGTTCTCTCTCCCCTCTCCCTCCTCCCTCTCTCTCTCTCTCCTCTCTTCCCTCTCTCTTTCTCGCTCTCTCTCTCTTCTCTCTTCTCTATTCCCTCTATCTCTCTCCTCTCTCTCGTCTCCCTCTCTCTCCCTCCTCTCTTTCCTCCTTCTCTCTCTCTCTCGCTCGCTGTCCCTCTCTCTCCTCTCCTTCTCTTCCCTCTCTCTCTCTTCTCCCTCTCTCCGTCTCTCTCTCCCTCTCTCCGCTCTCTCCTCTCTCCTCCCTCTCTCTCTCTCTCTTCTCCTCTCTCTCTGTCTCTCTCTCCTCGCTCTCTCTCTCTCTCCCTCCTCTCTCCGTCTCTCTCTCTCTCTCCCCTCCTCTCTCTCGCTCTCTCTCTCTCACCCCTCTCTCTCTCTCTCTCTCTCTCTCCCTCCCTCTCTCTCTCCCTCTCTCTCTCCCTCTCTCCCTCTCTCTCTCTCTCTCTCCCTCTCTCTCCCTTTACTCAGGAGTTTACTCATTATAACTCAAATGATGCCAGACAGGTAAAGGAAGAGTATATAAATGTTGTAATGTTGTAATTCAATCCAACATGTAAAGCTGTAAAGCTCCACTGTGGATTAATCAGATGAATGTCTATGTGTGACAGAGGGGAAACCTCACGCTATTGGTTGGTTTCTTCTTCTTCTTCTTCATTGATCTGAAGAAGCCCTGTTTTCCTTCTCTTTGGCCGGCTCTGGTTGGTTCAATCACCATTGCCTCTTGCAGTACTCCTGAAGTTGCCGGGACACAAGACTGTGTTAGCTCGCTGAGGCTAAAGCCTAGACATTACCTCAGGGAGATTGCTCATCCCACGCTCAACAGGAGTCAATGTAATTTGTTCGTTCGTTCGTTCATTCATTGTAGATCATATCCAGTGATTGACAGCTCACCAGTCAAAGGCAGTCTGGCGTTTCGAGTGGTTGTTCATGACACCTGGGTCCCCTGGCACCGGCGGTCCTCTGCTCTCCCTCTGAGCCCCACCATCATGGAAGGACGAGGAGTTGTCTGGCCTGGGAGAGGGCACTGCAACACAACACAAAGAGAATAAGAAACCTTCAGAGAAGAAGAGACAGTCCCCATCCTTCTCTTTCTCTCTCTCTTTCTCTCTAGCTCTCTTGGTAACTCTCTCTCTCTCTCCCTCTCTCTCTCTCTACATCTCTCTCTCTACATCTCTCTCTACATCTCTCTCTCTCTCTCTCTCTCTCTCTCTCTCTCTCATAGTGCACGTACCTCTGTAGAAGCTTCCTACCCGTCTGGGCATGGAGTCACTGAAGATCATGCGGTTCTCCTTGGAGGAGACTGGGTCCTCGGGGTGGGGCTCATGGTACATCCCACTGGTACCTACAGTACATCACAAACAAAGCAGAGTTGAACAGAACACAGAGAAAAGACTATGTTGAGTCACGCTTATTGAACCCATTATCATAATGCTGTAGCAAGACGTAACATGAACTCCTTTCACACCCTGCTATCTCACTCCTACATCCTTATCATAGTGTTTCACACCCTGATATCTCACTCCTACATCCTTTATCATAGTGTTTCACACCCTGATATCTCACTCCTACATCCTTATCATAGTGTTTCACACCCTGATATCTCACTCCTACATCCTTATCATAGTGTTTCACACCCTGATATCTCACTCCTACATCCTTATCATAGTGTTTCACACCCTGATATCTCACTCCTACATCCTTATCATAGTGTTTCACACCCTGATATCTCACTCCTACATCCTATCATAGTGTTTCACACTCTGATATCTCACTCCTACATCCTTATCATAGTGTTTCACACCCTGAAATCACACTCCTACATCCTTATCATAGTGTTTCACACCCTGATATCTCACTCCTACATCCTTATCATAGTGTTTCACTCTGATATCTCACTCCTACATCCTTATCATAGTGTTTCACACCCTGATATCTCACTCCTACATCCTTATCATAATGTTTCACACTCTGATATCTCACTCCTACATCCTTATCATAGTGTTTCACACCCTGATATCTCACTCCTACATCCTTATCATAGTGTTTCACACCCTGATATCTCACTCCTACATCCTTATCATAGTGTTTCACACTCTGATATCTCACTCCTACATCCTTATCATAGAATAATTAAGCAATAATGCCCGAGGAGGTGTGGTATAGGGCCAATATACAACAGCTAAGGGCTGTTCTTAAACACAACGCATCGCAGAGTGCCTGGACACAGCTCTTAGCCGAGGTATATTGACTATATACCACAAATCCCTGAGGCGCCTCATTGATATTATAACTGGTTATCAACATAATTAGAGCAGTAAAAACAATGTTTTGTCATACCCGTGGTATACGGTCTGATATACCACGGCTTGTCAGCCAATCAGCATTCAGGGCTGGAACCACACAGTTTATAATTGCCATTAAACCCCATTCAGTCCGGTGCCGCCACGTTTAGCAGCTCAGTGATAGACCATACTGCTGATAAAACAGTCCTAGAAGCATTCAGAAACCAGACAGTAAGTGGTGCAAATCAGCCTGTGATGAACAACAGAAAAAAGCTATGGACCTCGTTCTTAGCAGGGCGTTGTGAGTGAAAGGAGCCGGGTTGTCCCGCGTGGAGTCTTTAATCTGGGGTCGAGGGTGAGAGGTCACCACCTCTTTAGAAGACGGCTCACTCTGTAGACCAGATGGACAGACAGACAGACAGACAGACAGACCGACAGACAGACAGACAGACAGACAGACAGGACAGACAGACAGACAGGACAGACAGACAGACAGATGTAGCAATGTGAGGCAGACAGTACGAAGTAGCAGTATGTGTGTGTGTGTGTGGTGTGTGTGTGTGTGTGTGTGTGTGTGTGTGTGTGTGTGTGTGTGTGTGTGTGTGTGTGTGGTGTGTGTTGGTGTGTGTGTGTGTGTGTGTGTGTCTGTGTCTGTGTGTATGAGAGAGAGATCAGGAGAGAGACAGTACATTAGCATAATGAGAGTTAGGCCAGATACTGTAGCTACGATTCTGCCCAAAGAGAGATACACAGACACACATATGCACATACACGCACACACACATACACCACTGCTGTCAGTCAATTATTGACACTGACCCTGGTTGTTGTCTTCAGTGCAGTCCTCTCTGGACGATCCCACAGAGTGTCCTACGGGGTGTCTGGTGAGGGTGCGGTGCTGAAGCTGGGGGGAGAGCATCTGCAGACTGCTAGCCCTGGTGGGCAACCCCTGGCCCACCATTAAGCCCCCCTCACTACCCCCTCCACCCACCTCCGTGGGACCTGTGGCGCTCACTCCTCTCACGACATGGAGTGGCGGTGAGGCCTCTGCTGGGAAGAGAAGGGACTGGTGTAGCCCAGGCCGTAGGGGTAGGACTCATGGGGGGAGGCCAGGGTGTGAGCTCCGTGGTTCCCCCCAACATCCCTTCTCCTCCTGGGTCAAGAAGCTCCGGGCCCGGGGCCAAGGCCTCCTCTGGAGCTTTGTGTCTGGAAGAGGAGGCGCGTCGGCAGGATGAGTCCAGGGTGGAGCTCTCCAGGCGGGGGTTGTTGCCGCGGGACGAGGGGCTGTGGCCGGAGGAGTGGCCGGTGTGGCTGGATGTGTGACCAGAAGAGTGGCGTTCGCTGTGGCGAGGGACCTGGGGACTTCCAGGTGGGGCGTGGCCAGAAGAGTG
>NW_021823073.1:252472-264972 GCF_901001165.1 Salmo trutta
TCACTCATAGTAAACAGTAGGACAGTGGGTTATATCAGCTCATAGTAAACAGTAGGACAGTGGGTTATATCACCTCATAGTAAACAGTAGGACAGTGGGTTATATCACTCATAGTAAACAGTAGGACAGTGGGTTATATCAGCTCATAGTAAACAGTAGGACAGTGGGTTATATCAGCTCATAGTAAACAGTAGGACAGTGGGTTATATCAGCTCATAGTAAACAGTAGGACAGTGGTTATATCAGCTCATAGTAAACAGTAGGACAGTGTGTTATATCACCTCATAGTAAACAGTAGGACAGTGGGTTATATCAGCTCATAGTAAACAGTAGGACAGTGGGTTATATCAGCTCATAGTAAACAGTAGGACAGTGGGTTATATCAGCTCATAGTAAACAGTAGGACAGTGTGTTATATCACCTCATAGTAAACAGTAGGACAGTGGGTTATATCAGCGCATAGTAAACAGTAGGACAGTGGGTTATATCAGCTCATAGTAAACAGTAGGACAGTGGGTTATATCAGCTCATAGTAAACAGTAGGACAGTGGGTTATATCAGCTCATAGTAAACAGTAGGACAGTGGGTTATATCAGCTCATAGTAAACAGTAGGACAGTGGGTTATATCACCTCATAGTAAACAGTAGGACAGTGGGTTATATCAGCTCATAGTAAACAGTAGGACAGTGGGTTATATCAGCTCATAGTAAACAGTAGGACAGTGGGTTATATCAGCTCATAGTAAACAGTAGGACAGTGGGTTATATCACCTCATAGTAAACAGTAGGACAGTGTGTTATATCACCTCATAGTAAACAGTAGGACAGTGTGTTATATCACCTCATAGTAAACAGTAGGACAGTGTGTTATATCAGCTCATAGTAAACAGTAGGACAGTGGGTTATATCAGCTCATAGTAAACAGTAGGACAGTGGGTTATATCAGCTCATAGTAAACAGTAGGGCAGTGGGTTATATCAGCTCATAGTAAACAGTAGGACAGTGGGTTATATCACCTCATAGTAAACAGTAGGACAGTGGGTTATATCACCTCATAGTAAACAGTAGGACAGTGGGTTATATCAGCTCATAGTAAACTGTAGGACAGTGGGTTATATCACCTCATAGTAAACAGTAGGACAGTGGGTTATATCAGCTCATAGTAAACAGTAGGACAGTGGGTTATATCAGCTCATAGTAAACAGTAGGACAGTGGGTTATATCAGCTCATAGTAAACAGTAGGACAGTGGGTTATATCAGCTCATAGTAAACAGTAGGACAGTGGGTTATATCAGCTCATAGTAAACAGTAGGACAGTGGGTTATATCACCTCATAGTAAACAGTAGGACAGTGGGTTATATCAGCTCATAGTAAACAGTAGGACAGTGGGTTATATCACCTCATAGTAAACAGTAGGACAGTGGGTTATATCAGCTCATAGTAAACAGTAGGACAGTGGGTTATATCACCTCATAGTAAACAGTAGGACAGTGGGTTATATCACCTCATAGTAAACAGTAGGACAGTGGGTTATATCAGCTCATAGTAAACAGTAGGACAGTGGGTTATATCACCTCATAGTAAACAGTAGGACAGTGGGTTATATCAGCTCATAGTAAACAGTAGGACAGTGGGTTATATCAGCTCATAGTAAACAGTAGGACAGTGGGTTATATCAGCTCATAGTAAACAGTAGGACAGTGGGTTATATCAGCTCATAGTAAACAGTAGGACAGTGGGTTATATCAGCTCATAGTAAACAGTAGGACAGTGGGTTATATCACCTCATAGTAAACAGTAGGACAGTGGGTTATATCAGCTCATAGTAAACAGTAGGACAGTGGGTTATATCAGCTCATAGTAAACAGTAGGACAGTGGGTTATATCAGCTCATAGTAAACAGTAGGACAGTGTGTTATATCACCTCATAGTAAACAGTAGGACAGTGGGTTATATCAGCGCATAGTAAACAGTAGGACAGTGGGTTATATCAGCTCATAGTAAACAGTAGGACAGTGGGTTATATCAGCTCATAGTAAACAGTAGGACAGTGGGTTATATCAGCTCATAGTAAACAGTAGGACAGTGGGTTATATCAGCTCATAGTAAACAGTAGGACAGTGGGTTATATCACCTCATAGTAAACAGTAGGACAGTGGGTTATATCAGCTCATAGTAAACAGTAGGACAGTGGGTTATATCAGCTCATAGTAAACAGTAGGACAGTGGGTTATATCAGCTCATAGTAAACAGTAGGACAGTGGGTTATATCACCTCATAGTAAACAGTAGGACAGTGTGTTATATCACCTCATAGTAAACAGTAGGACAGTGTGTTATATCACCTCATAGTAAACAGTAGGACAGTGTGTTATATCACCTCATAGTAAACAGTAGGACAGTGGGTTATATCAGCTCATAGTAAACAGTAGGACAGTGGGTTATATCAGCTCATAGTAAACAGTAGGGCAGTGGGTTATATAAGCTCATAGTAAACAGTAGGACAGTGGGTTATATCACCTCATAGTAAACAGTAGGACAGTGGGTTATATCAGCTCATAGTAAACAGTAGGACAGTGGGTTATATCAGCTCATAGTAAACAGTAGGACAGTGGGTTATATCAGCTCATAGTAAACAGTAGGACAGTGGGTTATATCAGCTCATAGTAAACAGTAGGACAGTGGGTTATATCAGCTCATAGTAAACAGTAGGACAGTGGGTTATATCACCTCATAGTAAACAGTAGGACAGTGGGTTATATCAGCTCATAGTAAACAGTAGGACAGTGGGTTATATCACCTCATAGTAAACAGTAGGACAGTGGGTTATATCAGCTCATAGTAACAGTAGGACAGTGGGTTATATCACCTCATAGTAAACAGTAGGACAGTGGGTTATATCAGCTCATAGTAAACAGTAGGACAGTGGGTTATATCACCTCATAGTAAACAGTAGGACAGTGGGTTATATCAGCTCATAGTAAACAGTAGGACAGTGGGTTATATCACCTCATAGTAAACAGTAGGACAGTGGGTTATATCAGCTCATAGTAAACAGTAGGACAGTGGGTTATATCAGCTCATAGTAAACAGTAGGACAGTGGGTTATATCAGCTCATAGTAAACAGTAGGACAGTGGGTTATATCAGCTCATAGTAAACAGTAGGACAGTGGGTTATATCAGCTCATAGTAAACAGTAGGACAGTGGGTTATATCACCTCATAGTAAACAGTAGGACAGTGGGTTATATCAGCTCATAGTAAACAGTAGGACAGTGGGTTATATCACCTCATAGTAAACAGTAGGACAGTGGGTTATATCAGCTCATAGTAAACAGTAGGACAGTGGGTTATATCACCTCATAGTAAACAGTAGGACAGTGGGTTATATCACCTCATAGTAAACAGTAGGACAGTGGGTTATATCAGCTCATAGTAAACAGTAGGACAGTGGGTTATATCACCTCATAGTAAACAGTAGGACAGTGGGTTATATCAGCTCATAGTAAACAGTAGGACAGTGGGTTATATCAGCTCATAGTAAACAGTAGGACAGTGGGTTATATCAGCCTCATAGTAAACAGTAGGACAGTGGGTTATATCAGCTCATAGTAAACAGTAGGACAGTGGGTTATATCAGCTCATAGTAAACAGTAGGACAGTGGGTTATATCACCTCATAGTAAACAGTAGGACAGTGGGTTATATCAGCTCATAGTAAACAGTAGGACAGTGGGTTATATCAGCTCATAGTAAACAGTAGGACAGTGGGTTATATCAGCTCATAGTAAACAGTAGGACAGTGGGTTATATCAGCTCATAGTAAACAGTAGGACAGTGGGTTATATCAGCTCATAGTAAACAGTAGGACAGTGGGTTATATCAGCTCATAGTAAACAGTAGGACAGTGGGTTATATCAGCTCATAGTAAACAGTAGGACAGTGGGTTATATCACCTCATAGTAAACAGTAGGACAGTGTGGGTGGCTATGTGCTGTTTTCAGTGTCCTACAACTCTGTGTGCTACTCTAGGGTTCCCCAACTGGCGGCCCCCAGGTGGTTTTATTTGGCCCCTTATTGTTGGACATAAAAGTCTGTAACAGCAGGAAATCAGCTCCAAGTGATTTTAATTTAAGAAATCTGTTCCATAGTATTCCTATACATTATAGAGAGACGTGATTGTATACAAATGTAAGCAAGCTTTGAAATGATTGTTTTATGCAAACATTATACTGTATCTGTTTAGGCTTCTTGCGGTCAATTTGCAGTCTAGAAATGATTTGCAGTTGTGTTCCTGCCCCCTGACCATCCGCTCAAGAACAAATCCCAATGGAATAGTGATTATGTGGTCTCTAACAACATACAGTACATGTAGATGATACGTGTCCGAGGATAGGAGGACCTGTGACGATAACTACAAAATAACTGCAAAGTAACTACAAAATAATTAGCATCAGTGTGACATCCATTGTTTGGCATCCAATGTTAACATTTAGACTACTTCCTTGTTGTCGACCATGATTTCCCTCTCTCACCTTGGCGTTCCTCCTCTCCAGAGTGTCCGTACCACAAGCCCCTGGGTTTGGAGGCTGGATCAGTCAGACCAGACCAGATCAGCTGCTCCAACGAGGACCAGTACACTGGCTGGTTCTCCTCCTGGCTCCCCAGCAATGCCAGACTCAACAACCAGGGCTTTGGGTGAGTCCCCTGCCCCATCCTCTCCCTCAGGACCAACCCCTGGTAGGGCCTCTATCTCCCCCTCCCTGTTCAATCAGTAACCTCAGTGTTCCCTTGGGAAATAGCTCTTCTGACCTCATTGGCAAAATAATGGTCCCCCTCCAGGTCATTGTTTTTGCCTAGGCTTTAGCTCAGCGGGCTAATATAGTTTCCCTGGCGGTTCCCCTCCAGGTGTGCATGGCTGTCTAAGTTCCAGGACAACAGCCAGTGGTTGCAGATTGACCTGAAGGAGGTGATGGTGGTGTCTGGTATCCTGACCCAGGGCCGCTGTGACGCTGACGAATGGATCACCAAGTATAGCGTCCAGTACCGCACCGACCACAATCTCAACTGGATCTACTACAAGGACCAGACGGGGAACAACAGGGTGGGCCCATCATACCTTTACCTTTCACATGTAGTCATTGAGAAGATGCTCTTATTTAGAGCGACTCACAGTCAATAAATACTTTAACAAAACTTTTTCACATTTTACAATCATAACTTAGTTCATATACATACATCATTACATGGTTCGTTATGACATCACAAGGTTTACACATGTAATAATGTCCATGGATGTTTTTCTAAAACGACTTGTTTTGTCGGAGGTCAGCTTTCACATCAATACATGGTTCGTTATGACATCACAAGGTTTACACATGTAATAATGTGGAAGACAGTCTTGGGATTTATACATACAGTATATCAAAATCAATCCTTCTCATCAGATCCCATGTTTCTTTAGTTCTGTAGCAGTTCAGTAAAAGGTGTTCTAAAGTCTAGTCCTGCCAGGTGAGACAGGATATCTGGCAGGAGGATTCTCCATCTGTGTTTACTGCATGGTGGTCTGTGTTGTCCCTCCGCCTCACACTGCTCTGTTTCTCTCCTCAGGTGTTCTACGGGAACTCGGACCGCTCCTCCTCGGTTCAGAACCTCCTGCGTCCTCCCATGGTAACTCGCTACATCCGTTTACTCCCTCTGGGCTGGCACACACGTATCGCCATCCGCATGGAGCTGCTGCTCTGCATGAGCAAGTGTACCTGATTCTGTCTGTCCTGACGACCAGGGTCACACTCAGCAGGGTACAACACCGTGGAACGTTCAGACAGAAAATGTAATGAATAGAACTGACATGATTCTACATGACAGACAGTCATATTGGTTCTACACAATATATTTCTATGTGAAGGTCCTGTAATGATACACCCTCCTGAACAGGCCCAAGGAGAGCCCTGGTCGTTCCCCTGGTCGTTCCCCTGGTCGTTCCCCTGGCTGTTCCCCTGGTCGTTCCCCTGGCTGTTCCCCTGGTCGTTCCCCTGGTCGTTCCCCTGGTCGTTCCCCTGGCTGTTCCCCTGGCTGTTCCCCTGGTCGTTCCCCTGGTCGTTCCCCTGGCTGTTCCCCTGGCTGTTCCCCTGGTCGTTCCCCTGGTCGTTCCCCTGGCTGTTCCCCTGGTCGTTCCCCTGGCTGTTCCCCTGGCTGTTCCCCTGGTCGTTCCCCTGGCTGTTCCCCTGGTCGTTCCCCTGGTCGTTCCCCTGGCTGTTCCCCTGGCTGTTCCCCTGGTCGTTCCCCTGGCAGTTCCCCTGGTCGTTCCCCTGGTCATTCCCCTGGCTGTTCCCCTGGTCGTTCCCCTGGCAGTTCCCCTGGTCGTTCCCCTGGTCGTTCCCCTGGCTGTTCCCCTGGTCGTTCCCCTGGTCGTTCCCCTGGTCGTTCCCCTGGTCGTTCCCCTGGCTGTTCCCCTGGTCGTTCCCCTGGCTGTTCCCCTGGTTGTTCCCCTGGTCGTTCCCCTGGCTGTTCCCCTGGCTGTTCCCCTGGCTGTTCCCCTGGTCGTTCCCCTGGCTGTTCCCCTGGCTGTTCCCCTGGCTGTTCCCCTGGTCGTTCCCCTGGCTGTCCCCTGGCTGTTCCCCTGGCTGTTCCCCTGGCTGTTCCCCTGGTCGTTCCCCTGGTCGTTCCCCTGGCTGTTCCCCTGGCTGTTCCCCTGGTCGTTCCCCTGGCTGTTCCCCTGGTCGTTCCCCTGGTCGTTCCCCTGGCCGATCCCCTGGCTGTCCCCTGGCTGTCCCCTGGCTGTTCCCCTGGCTGTTCCCCTGGCTGTCCCCTATGCCAAAGTGGAATCTACTGCTCTGGAAACCCTTGTTTCCTTTCCTTCCCCAAAACGGTTAAGTAATATCGCTCTCCCAGAGATTGGTTTTATGTGTGAAAAGGTCCATTCTGTTTTCAGATCAGATGCAAAGTGTTACAACAACAACAGTTTTATTTATTATAATTTTTTTACACTGAACAAAAGGGGTGGCTGGCCAGTTGTTTCCACTTGGATGAGGAAGAGGGGGATAAATACATGCCTGTGAAGCGACAAACCCAGAGAAATTGGGGATGATTATGTGATGAAGAAAGCTCAGAGAAAGAGATGACTACCAGTCCTGTGGTTAACTGGATGTTGTGTACTGTACTGTGTTGTGTACTGTACTGTACTGTACTGTGTTGTGTACTGTACTGTACTGTACTGTGTTGTGTACTGTACTGTACTGTACTGTGTTGTGTACTGTACTGTACTGTACTGTGTTGTGTACTGTACTGTACCGTGTTGTGTACTGTGCTGTGTTGTGTGTGTGGATTCTGGATTCTGATTTTGTGACAGTGATGTAGAGAGTCCAGTGGAGGTATCGTTCATTGCTTGTTTTATTGTATTCATTTAAAGTTGACCAAAACCAGTTCCTGAAATAAAGACAAACTCTTGTACTCTTTTGTTTTGGAGTATCATTGAACAATATTCCTGTATAATCCTCTGATGTCCTGTTTAAAATACATCTAGAGGAATCTCCACTTGTGATGTGTGAAAACCTTTTCCTGATCCCCAAAAACTATTCATGCCAGTTAACAGGGCAGATGCAGGTGGTTTTAATTCTTATTTACAGTCAGAGACCAAATATAGAAATAATGCTGTTTATGTGTGATGTCATGCAAATACAATCCTGTGGGTCAATTTTAAACAAACAACAACCGGAAGTGATTTATAATTCAGGATCTGGATAATCTCGAATTTAGGATAATCTCCAGCTGATTTGTGTTTTTCTGCCATTTTAATCCTGTGACGGCGTGAAGGATTGTTCACTTCAAACCGCCACGAAACGGCAGTTAGAAATGATATAACAATGAGTTAACATAAACTGCAGGTGTAGGCCATTTGAGTTAGACATTAGTGGAATAGCCTGGTGATCCCAGATCGAGCTAAAAAGCACAAACAGATCAGGGACCACCAGGCTAAATTAAAGGTGATCTTAAACCCAATATAATGAAATCACACCGGAAAGATTTCATGATATTCACTGCAACTGGTCCTTGGAGTCTTTTTGCCACAGAACCCCTGGAAGACATTCAGTTCTATTGGACACAGAACTATGGTTAAGACAAGGACAAGGATGCGACACAGACAACAAGGGAAAAGAGGAACTGAAGTTCAGTACTGAATCTGATGTTTCCTAACTGAAAAAGCATATATTCATACTGGACGTTACAATGACAAGTGACAGCCCAAAGCAGTTCAATCAGAACATTACTGTCAACTGTTAGTGTAAAACTGAATGTTAAATTAAAATGTTACTGTCAACTGTTAGTGTAAAACTGAATGTTAAATTAAAATGTTACTGTCAACTGTTAGTGTAAAACTGAATGTTAAATTAAAATGTTACTGCCAACTGTTAGTGTAAAACTGAATGTTAAATTAAAATGTTACTGTTAACTGTTAGTGTAAAACTAAATGTTAAATTAAAATGTTACTGTCAACTGTTAGTGTAAAACTAAATGTTAAATTAAAATGTTACTGTCAACTGTTAGTGTAAAACTAAATGTTAAATTAAAATGTTACTGTCAACTGTTAGTGTAAAACTGAATGTTAAATTAAAATGTTACTGTCAACTGTTAGTGTAAAACTGAATGTTAAATTAAAATGTTACTGTCAACTGTTAGTGTAAAACTAAATGTTAAATTAAAATGTTACTGTCAACTGTTAGTGTAAAACTGAATTTTAAATTAAAATGTTACTGTCAACTGTTAGTGTAAAACTAAATGTTAAATTACAACGTTACTGTCAACTGTGAGTGTAAAACGAAATGTTAAATTAAAATGTTACTGTCAACTGTTAGTGTAAAACTAAATGTTAAATTACAACGTTACTGTCAACTGTGAGTGTAAAACGAAATGTTAAATTAAAATGTTACTGTCAACTGTTAGTGTAAAACTAAATGTTAAATTAAAACGTTACTGTCAACTGTTAGTGTAAAACTAAATGTTAAATTAAAACGTTACTGTCAACTGTTAGTGTAAAACTGAATGTTAAATTAAAATGTTACTGCCAACTGTTAGTGTAAAACTGAATGTTAAATTAAAATGTTACTGTCAACTGTTAGTGTAAAACTAAATGTTAAATTAAAATGTTACTGTCAACTGTTAGTGTAAAACTAAATGTTAAATTAAAATGTTACTGTCAACTGTTAGTGTAAAACTGAATGTTAAATTAAAATGTTACTGCCAACTGTTAGTGTAAAACTAAATGTTAAATTAAAATGTTACTGTCAACTGTTAGTGTAAAACTAAATGTTAAATTAAAATGTTACTGTCAACTGTTAGTGTAAAACTAAATGTTAAATTAAAATGTTACTGTCAACTGTTAGTGTAAAACTGAATGTTAAATTAAAATGTTACTGCCAACTGTTAGTGTAAAACTAAATGTTAAATTAAAATGTTACTGTCAACTGTTAGTGTAAAACTAAATGTTAAATTAAAATGTTACTGTCAACTGTTAGTGTAAAACTAAATGTTAAATTAAAACGTTACTGTCAACTGTTAGTTTTACACTTAGTTTAGGATGAAGACGTGGCTGTTGTGCAAATACATGAAGGAGAACAATCCAATGGATCACCTGATACACACAGTGAATGTTGGTGTTATTAACACATCTCCATGGAACATCAAATGTCCAGTTGGTGCAGATTGTTTGGCTAGAACTGGACTGTAGTGAAACGCTGGGGCTTTGAGGGGAGACGCCATCTTTCTGAGGGGCAGCTTGGGGCTTTGAGGGGAGACGCCATCTTTCTGAGGAGCAGCTTTGGGCTTTGAGGGGAGACGCCATCTTTCTGAGGGGCAGCTTGGGGCTTTGAGGGGAGATGCCATCTTTCTGAGGGGCAGCTTTGGGCTTTGAGGGGAGATGCCATCTTTCTGAGGGGCAGCTTTGGGCTTTGAGGGGAGATGCCATCTTTCTGAGGGGCAGCTTGGGGCTTTGAGGGGAGATGCCATCTTTCTGAGGGGCAGCTTTGGGCTTTGAGGGGAGACGCCATCTTTCTGAGGGGGGGCTTGAGGGGAGACGCCATCTTTCTGAGGGGCAGCCTGGGGCTTTTAGGGGAGACGCCATCTTTCTGAGGGGCAGCTTTGGGCTTTGAGGGGAGACGCCATCTTTCTGAGGGGCAGCTTGGGGCTTTGAGGGGAGACGCCATCTTTCTGAGGGGCAGCCTGGGGCTTTGAGGGGAGACGCCATCTTTCTGAGGGGCAGCCTGGGACAAAGTCAGAGTGGTGTGCTCAGGAGGCGTGTGTGTGCTTGCGAACGGTGTGCCAGTGTGTGCGCACGTGTGTGCGTGTATATGTGTGTGTGTGTGTATACTTCTTATTGTTACTTTGTCCTTGATGTTCACACTATGTACTGTAGATTAATGACTAGCCAGGGCTAAAGATATCCATGACATTCATTGTGCCAATAGAAAGTTAGGCCTACATATTTTACCCTTTAAAGCCTACAGCACAAACTGGTATGGTATGGATATCTCTGGTATGGATATCTCTGGTAATGATATCTCTGGTACATATATCTCTGGTATGGATATCTCTGATACAGATATCTCTGGTATGATATCTCTGGTATGGATATCTCTGGTAATGAAATCGCTGGTACAAATATCTCTGGTATGGATATCTCTAGTAATGATATCTCTGGTACAGATATCTCTGGTATGATATCTCTGGTATGGATATCTCTGGTATGGATATCTCTGGTATGGATATCTCTGGTTCAAATATCTCTGGTATGGATATCTCTAGTAATGATATCTCTGGTACATAATATCTCTGGTATGATATCTCTGGTATGGATATCTCTGGTATGGATATTTCTAGTAATGATATCTCTGGTACAGATATCTCTGGTATGGATATCTCTGGTACAGATATCTCTGGTGTGATATCTCTGGTACGGCTATCTTTGGTATGATATCTCTGGTACAGATATCTCTGGTATGATATATCTGGTACAGATATCTCTGGTATGGCTGTCTGCTATGGATATCTCTGGTATGGATATCTCTGGTATGGATATTTCTAGTTATGATATCTCTGGTACAGATATCTCTGGTATGGATATCTCTGGTATGGATATTTCTAGTAATGATATCTCTGGTACAGATATCTCTGGTATGATATCTCTGGTACGGTTATCTCTGGTATGATATCTCTGGTATGGATATCTCTGTAATGATATCTCTGGTACAGATATCTCTGGTATGATATCTCTGGTACAGATATCTCTGGTATGGCTGTCTGCTATGGATATCTCTGGTAAGTGTGTTTGTGTGTGTGTATCCTTCATCAGGATACAACAGGACATCTCAACAGGAATCTCCACATGGGGCCTGAGTCTCTAATAACTAGATCAGCGGGTGTGACTGTCATGGTTACTGTACTGCAGAATGACCCTTTACAACAAACAGTACCTTACAGTACATTCCCATCTGTTTGTGCTATCTGACCAAAGACCATAGGACTTGGGGCCAGGCTACACAAGTTTGTCAAGATAATGTGGCAAATGAACACCTTTAAAAACTTCACAACCCTGAGCCATATAGGTATCTCAGTATTTTATCATACATTATAATATTATATCATTTGTCCATCTGTCGTACATATATCTCCATAACTTTGTGTCAAATCAGATCAAATAAATACATTAAAGAGACAAAGTAAACGGACAGAACAAACAGGCTATACTGTAACAACAATAAATAGAAATTCTGTAAAACCTCCACAATTAAATATTTTGGATGAAATATTGAATTATTATTATATATAGTTAGAATCTCATAATTTTTTTTACATTTCTTTTTAAAGCTCTTGCAATATTACACAATTATTCATTCTACAATACTTATTAAATCTCCATATAGGCCTACATATTGTTAAATAAAGTCATTTAATTTAAATCAAATAAAAGGAATTTCATGAATAATATAATATAATATCAATACAAATTCTATCAAATGTTTGAAGCTTCAAAAAAGGTCAGATTTTTACGGCCAGTTAGTCCACCTCTCAGTTCAGTCATATAGTCCTGAACTTAGAGAGATACAGTATAACCTTCTGATCTCTATAGTCCTTGGTGCGTCTGGCGGCCAGCAGGCGGCAGTAGTGAGAGCCCAGAGTCCTATTCATTAGGGCACACAATTGAAAACGTTATAAAACGCTTCGCAACACACCACAAAAAAATAAGCGTTTCTTATTGGACAGTAGTCCATCTTGTCTCTCCCTGCGTCAGTCTGTTTTCTTCCGTTTGGTGCCTAATCAACATGACTACCCATTGAGGGCAGAGAGATGTCTCCTCCATAGACATATTTATTCTAGAATGAACATCCCCATTCAAGTCAATGGGTGGGTGATAGAGGCCTAATTCCATGTTCTCCTCACAGGGCTGTCTCTTTCAGGTCGTTGAGGTTTGGCATCCGTGACCTTGACGGTCTGGTAAAGGTGGG
>NW_021823073.1:269972-289972 GCF_901001165.1 Salmo trutta
CCATTCAGTTCGGTGCCGCCACGTTTAGCAGCTCAGTGATAGACATACTGCTGATAAAACAGTCCTAGAAGCATTCAGAAACCAGACAGTAAGTGGTGAAATCAGCCTGTGATGAACAACAGAAAAAGCTATGGACCTCGTTCTTAGCAGGGCGTTGTGAGTGAAAGGAGGCCGGGTTGTCCCGCGTGGAGTCTTTAATCTGGGGTCGAGGGTGAGAGGTCACCACCTCTTTAGAAGACGGCTCACTCTGTAGACCAGATGGACAGACAGACAGACAGACAGACAGACAGACAGACAGACAGACAGACAGACAGACAGACAGACAGACAGACAGACAGACAGACAGACAGATGTAGCATGTGAGGCAGACAGTACGAAGTAGCAGTATGTGTGTGTGTGTGTGTGTGTGTGTGTGTGTGTGTGTGTGTGTGTGTGTGTGTGTGTGTGTGTGTGTGTGTGTGTGTGTGTGTGTGTGTGTGTGTGTGTGTGTGTGTGTGTGTGTGTGTGTGTCTGTGTCTGTGTGTATGAGAGAGAGATCAGGAGAGAGACAGTACATTAGCAATAATGAGAGTTAGGCCAGATACTGTAGCTACGATTCTGCCTCAAAGAGAGATACACAGACACACATATGCACATACACGCACACACACATACACACACTGCTGTCAGTCAATTATTGACACTGACCCTGGTTGTGTCTTCAGTGCAGTCCTCTCTGGACGATCCCACAGAGTGTCCTACGGGGTGTCTGGTGAGGGTGCGGTGCTGAAGCTGGGGGGAGAGCATCTGCAGACTGCTAGCCCTGGTGGGCAACCCCTGGCCCACCATTAAGCCCCCCTCACTACCCCCTCCACCCCCACCTCCGTGGGACCTGTGGCGCTCACTCCTCCTCACGTACATGGAGTGGCGGTGAGGCCTCTGCTGGGAAGAGAAGGGACTGGTGTAGCCCAGGCCGTAGGGGTAGGACTCATGGGGGGAGGCCAGGGTGTGAGCTCCGTGGTTCCCCCCAACATCCCCTTCTCCTCCTGGGTCAAGAAGCTCCGGGCCCGGGGCCAAGGCCTCCTCTGGAGCTTTGTGTCTGGAAGAGGAGGCGCGTCGGCAGGATGAGTCCAGGGTGGAGCTCTCCAGGCGGGGGTTGTTGCCGCGGGACGAGGGGCTGTGGCCGGAGGAGTGGCCGGTGTGGCTGGATGTGTGACCAGAAGAGTGGCGTTCGCTGTGGCGGGGGGCCTGGGGACTTCCAGGTGGGGCGTGGCCAGAAGAGTGGCGTTCGCTGTGGCGGGGGGCCTGGGGACTTCCAGGTGGGGCGTGGCCAGAAGAGTGGCGTTCGCTGTGGCGGGGGACCTGGGGACTTCCAGGGGGGGCGTGGCCAGAAGAGTGGCGTTCGCTGTGGCGAGGGACCTGGGGACTTCCAGGTGGGGCATTGAGGTTCAGGTCCAGGCAGCTGAAATAACATATAGACTGACCTCAACCATGAGTACAACAACACACATATTTACTAGCCATCAGACCTAAATAAAACTCTAATTCTCAACGAGAATACAATGTTCAGATCTGGCCTCAGGAGACTACACATTTCCAAATACACACCATCACCAAGACTACACAAAATCAATAAGCTAGCATGCCCTTCAATGTTGGAGACTAAGATACATTCATTAACCATTCCCTGACAGCTCCCTACCTCTCTCTCTAGGTTAACCATTCCCTGACAGCTCTCTCTCTCTAGGTTAACCATTCCCTGACAGCTCCCTACCTCTCTCTCTAGGTTAACCATTCCCTGACTGCTCTCTCTCTCTAGGTTAACCATTCCCTGACAGCTCCTTACCTCTCTCTCTAGGTTAACCATTCCCTGACAGCTCTCTCTCTCTCTAGGTTAACCATTCCCTGACAGCTCCCTACCTCTCTCTCTAGGTTAACCATTCCCTGACAGCTCACTCTCTCTAGGTTAACCATTCCCTGACAGCTCCCTACCTCTCTCTCTAGGTTAACCATTCCCTGACAGCTCTCTCTCTCTAGGTTAACCATTCCCTGACAGCTCTCTCTCTCTAGGTTAACCATTCCCTGACAGCTCCCTACCTCTCTCTCTAGGTTAACCATTCCCTGACAGCTCCCTCTCTCTCTAGGTTAACCATTCCCTGACAGCTCTCTCTCTCTAGGTTAACCATTCCCTGACAGCTCTCTCTCTCTAGGTTAACCATTCCCTGACAGCTCTCTCTCTCTAGGTTAACCATTCCCTGAGAGCTCTCTCTCTCTAGGTTAACCATTCCCTGACAGCTCACTCTCTCTAGGTTAACCATTCCCTGACAGCTCTCTCTCTCTAGGTTAACCATTCCCTGACAGCTCTCTCTCTCTAGGTTAACCATTCCCTGACAGCTCCCTACCTCTCTCTCTAGGTTAACCATTCCCTGAGAGCTCTCTCTCTCTAGGTTAACCATTCCCTGACAGCTCCCTACCTCTCTCTCTAGGTTAACCATTCCCTGACAGCTCTCTCTCTCTAGGTTAACCATTCCATGACAGCTCCCTACCTCTCTCTCTAAGTTAACCATTCCCTGACAGCTCCCTACCTCTCTCTCTAGGTTAACCATTCCCTGACAGCTCTCTCTCTCTCTCTAGGTTAACCATTCCCTAACAGCTCTCTCTCTAGGTTAACCATTCCCTGACAGCTCTATCTCTCTAGGTTAACCATTCCCTGACAGCTCTCTCTCTCTAGGTTAACCATTCGCTGACAGCTCTCTCTCTCTCTAGGTTAACCATTCCCTGACAGCTCCCTACCTCTCTCTAGGTTAACCATTCCCTGACAGCTCTCTCTCTCTAGGTTAACCATTCCCTGACAGCTCCCTACCTCTCTCTCTAGGTTAACCATTCCCTGACAGCTCTCTCTCTCTCGGTTAACCATTCCCTGACAGCTCCCTACTTCTCTCTGTAGGTTAACCATTCCCTGAGAGCTCTCTGTCTCTAGGTTAACCATTCCATGACAGCTCCCTACCTCTCTCTCTAGGTTAACCATTCCCTGACAGCTCTCTCTCTCTAGGTTAACCATTCCCTGACAGCTCTCTCTCTCTCTCTAGGTTAACCATTCCCTGACAGCTCCCTACCTCTCTCTCTAGGTTAACTATTCCCTGACAGCTCTCTCTCTCTAGGTTAACCATTCCCTGACAGCTCTCTCTCTCTAGGTTAACCATTCGCTGACACCTCTCTCTCTCTCTAGGTTAACCATTCCCTGACAGCTCCCTACCTCTCTCTCTAGGTTAACCATTCCCTGACAGCTCTCTCTCTCTAGGTTAACCATTCCCTGACAGCTCTCTCTCTCTAGGTTAACCATTCCCTGACAGCTCTCTCTCTCTAGGTTAACCATTCCCTGAGAGCTCTCTCTTTCTAGGTTAACCATTCCCTGACAGCTCACTCTCTCTAGGTTAACCATTCCCTGACAGCTCTCTCTCTCTAGGTTAACCATTCCCTGACAGCTCCCTACCTCTCTCTCTAGGTTAACCATTCCCTGAGAGCTCTCTCTCTCTAGGTTAACCATTCCATGACAGCTCCCTACCTCTCTCTCTAGGTTAACCATTCCCTGACAGCTCTCTCTCTCTCTCTAGGTTAACCATTCCCTGACAGCTCTCTCTCTCTAGGTTAACCATTCCCTAACAGCTCTCTCTCTAGGTTAACCATACCCTTACAGCTCTCTCTCTCTCTCTAGGTTATCCATTTCCTGACAGCTCTCTCTGTCTAGGTTTACCATTTCCTGTCAGCTCTCTCTCTAGTTGAACCATTTCCTGACAGCTCACTCTCTCTCTAGGTTAACCATTTCCTGACAGCTCTCTCTCTTTCTCTCTCTAGGTTAACCATTTCCTGACATCTCTCTCTCTCTCTATAGGTTAACCATCCCGACAGCTCTCTCTCTCTCTATAGGTTAACCATTTCCTGACAGCTCTCTCTCTTTCTCTCTCTAGGTTAACCATTTCCTGACAGCTCTCTCTCTTTCTCTCTCTAGGTTAACCATTTCCTGACATCTCTCTCTCTCTCTATAGGTTAACCATCCCGACAGCTCTCTCTCTCTCTCTAGGTTAACCATCCCGACAGCTCTCTCTCTCTCTATAGGTTAACCATCCCGACAACTCTCTCTCTCTCTCTAGGTTAACCATCCCGACAGCTCTCTCTCTCTCTATAGGTTAACCATCCCGACAGCTCTCTCTCTCTCTCTAGGTTAACCATCCCGACAGCTCTCTCTCTCTCTATAGGTTAACCATCCCGACAGCTCTCTCTCTCTCTATAGGTTAACCATCCCGACAGCTCTCTCTCTCTCTATAGGTTAACCATCCCGACAGCTCTCTCTCTCTCTATGTTACCTGGCAGGGAAGAAGCGAGCGGAGATTCCAGGGGTTGCCGTAGGGTCGTCGGGGTGCATGCCCCTCACCCCATCTCCAAGGTTACCACCCACAGACTTGGCATTGTTGCTCAGGGCGCTGTGGCTTTTGGACAGGCTCAGGTAGGAGCTGGAACTCTTGGAGGAGCTGTGGGTGGAGTCTATGTTGTGTCCACCATGGCGGCCATGTTGTTTCTCCATGGTATTGGTCTTGCCCTCCAGAAAGGAAGAGTGTCGTCCCTGCCCTACTGGAAATGTTCAAATGTAAAAAATGGGCTGGCAATGCATTTATAAGTAGTCTTGCCTGAGACAGAACGGCCCACCGGGCCATAAGGCAGCTTTTTGTTCCAGTATACCCCCTGAACAGGATTCTAGTCTAGAGCATTTTTCATTTTAAGTATTAAGGAAGTGGTATGTATTAATCTTATGTGAATGTTTCAGTAGGAATGACCCCGGACCTTGCTGTTGCTGCTGCTGAGAGCGGGAGGTGGACTTCACGTACATGGCTCCAGGGCCCTGCTGGTCAGGAGCCTTGGCCCCTGGGGGCCCAACACCAACCAGGTTGAAGTCAAACTGTGTCGTGCCCTTTAAAATAAAGAGAAGACAAGAGAAGATAAAATAAGACAAGATAATGACTTTATTGTCCCCAACCACGGGAAAATGTTGTTTTCAGCCTTGTGCATTTATATGAAAATACATGTCAAGAATGAACACAGGTCAAGACATAGACAGTTGGAGAAACAAACTAAATGAATACAATTTATGTAAACAAGTGTAGTTTGCTCCATAAGGAGCTGAATAAGTCAATGAAAGTAGAGGTCCTGACATTGTTTACCTTGGTGTCCTTGGGGCTGAGCAGGTGTGGCATGTTGTTGTTGACCAAGTCCTTACTACAGGGGATGGAGCGGTTGAGGGTCTGGGTCATGTAAGCCTTGGGGTGGAGGGTGGGGCTCAGGCTGGACGACACAGGCTTGTTGCCATTCAGGAAGCTGTCGTTGCCTAGGTGAAGGTCGCCATGGCGAGGTAGGCTGGAACATTCCTTACTGTTAGAGTGACGGTGACCCGAGCTCTTACTGCCGTGGCTTCTGTATGGAGGAGGGGAGGGAGGGAGGGAGGGAGGGAGGGAGGGAGGGAGGGAGGGAGGAGAGAGAGAGGTATTAAGATCAAAAGATATTGAGATGTAAGGTACAGCTATAGGTAATCCATAGATCTAAGTAGCTTATTTTATCTGTGCTAGAACAACATAGCCAGATGTGAAACTATGCAGTATCCAGAACCTAACCAGACCCCATTCAGTATCCAGAACCTAACCAGACCCCATTCAGTATCCAGAACCTAACCAGACCCCATGCAGTATCCAGAACCTAACCAGACCCCATTCAGTATCCAGAACCTAACCAGACCCCATTCAGTATCCAGAACCTAACCAGACCCCATTCAATATCCAGAACCTAACCAGACCCCATTCAGTATCCAGAACCTAACCAGACCCCATTCAGTATCCAGAACCTAACCAGACCCCATTCAGTATCCAGAACCTAACCAGACCCCATTCAGTATCCATAACCTAACCAGACCCCATTCAGTATCCAGAACCTAACCAGACACCATTCAGTATCCAGAACCTAACCAGACCCCATTCAGTATCCAGAACCTAACCAGACCCCATTCAGTATCCAGAACCTAACCAGACCCCATTCAGTATCCATAACCTAACCAGACCCCATTCAGTATCCAGAACCTAACCAGACACCATTCAATATCCAGAACCTAACCAGACCCCATTCAGTATCCAGAACCTAACCAGACCCCATTCAGTATCCAGAACCTAACCAGACCCCATTCAATATCCAGAACCTAACCAGACCCCATTCAGTATCCAGAACCTAACCAGACCCCATTCAGTATCTAGAAGCTAACCAGACCCCTTATGGTGTCCAGTGCCGTGCTGACCTGGTGGCCACGGGGTTCTGACAACAACAACAACATCAACACCAACAACCCCCTACAGTGCTGACCTGGTGGGCACAGTGTTCTGACAACAACAACAACATCAACACCAACAACCCCCTACAGTGCTGACCTGGTGGGCACAGTGTTCTGACAACAACAACAACATCATCACCAACAACCCCCTACAGTGCTGACCTGGTGGGCACAGTGTTCTGACAACAACAACAACATCATCACCAACAACCCCCTACAGTGCTGACCTGGTGGGCACAGTGTTCTGACAACAACAACAACATCATCACCAACAACCCCCTACAGTGCTGACCTGGTGGGCACAGTGTTCTGACAACAACAACAACATAATCACCAACAACCCCCTACAGTGCTGACCTGGTGGGCACAGTGTTCTCCATGTGGATGTGGGGCTTCCTCTTGGAGGAGCGTGGGGGGTTAGGGGAGGGTGGTGCTGGGGCGGGCTGCTCCAGGAGGCGGAGGGGCTGGAAGGCTGGGTGGTTCAGACTCTGTTCTGTCAGGTAGCGGTCAGAAGGGACCAGCAACAACAGGTTCTACAGAGGGAGGAGACAGACCAGAGGTTTAGGACACAGTTCTTTATTACAGTTTGACAAATCATTTTATAACATTTTTGACATGTGTTTTTCTGGATTGTTTTGTTGTTATTCTGTCTCTCACTGTTCAAATAAACCTCCCATTAAAATTATAGACTGATCATTTCTTTGTCAGTGGGCAAACGTACAAAATCAGCAGGGGATCAAATACTTTTTTCCCTCACTGTATATATATATACTGCTCAAAAAAATAAAGGGAACACTTAAACAACACATCCTAGATCTGAATGAAAGAAATAATCTTATTGCTGACAACAAAATCACACAAAAATAATCAATGAAAATCAAATTTATCAACCCATGGAGGTCTGGATTTGGAGTCACACTCAAAATTAAAGTGGAAAACCACACTACAGGCTGATCCAACTTTGATGTAATGTCCTTAAAACAAGTCAAAATGAGGCTCAGTAGTGTGTGTGGCCTCCACGTGCCTGTATGACCTCCCTACAATGCCTGGGCATGCTCCTGATGAGGTGGCGGATGGTCTCCTGAAGGATCTCCTCCCAGACCTGGACTAAAGCATCCGCCAACTCCTGGACAGTCTGTGGTACAACGTGGCGTTGGTGGATGGAGTGAGACATGATGTTCCAGATGTGCTCAATTGGATTCAGGTCTGGGGAACGGGCGGGCCAGTCCATAGCATCAACGCCTTCCTCTTGCAGGAACTGCTGACACACTCCAGCCACATGAGGTCTAGCATTGTCTTGCATTAGGAGGAACCCAGGGCCAACTGCACCAGCATATGGTCTCACAAGGGGTCTGAGGATCTCATCTCGGTACCTAATGGCAGTCAGGCTACCTCTGGCGAGCACATGGAGGGCTGTGCGGCCCCCCAAAGAAATGCCACCCCACACCATGACTGACCCACCGCCAAACCGGTCATGCTGGAGGATGTTGCAGGCAGCAGAACGTTCTCCACGGCGTCTCCAGACTCTGTCACGTCTGTCACGTGCTCAGTGTGAACCTGCTTTCATCTTTGAAGAGCACAGGGCACCAGTGGCGAATTTGCCAATCTTGGTGTTCTCTGGCAAATGCCAAACGTTCTGCACGGTGTTGGGCTGTAAGCACAACCCCCACCTGTGGACGTCGTGCCCTCATACCACCCTCATGGAGTCTGTTTCTGACTGTTTGAGCAGACACATGCACATTTGTGGCCTGCTGGAGGTCATTTTGCAGGGCTCTGGCAGTGCTTCTCCTGCTCCTCCTTGCACAAAGGTGGCGGTAGCGGTCCTGCTGCTGGGTTGTTGCCCTCCTACGGCCTCCTCCACGTCTCCTGATGTACTGGCCTATCTCCTGGTAGCGCCTCCATGCTCTGGACACTACGCTGACAGACACAGCAAACCTTCTTGCCACAGCTCGCATTGATGTGCCATCCTGGATGAGCTGCACTACCTGAGCCATTTGTGTGGGTTGTAGACTCTGTCTCATACTACCACTATAGTGAAAGCACCGCCATCATTCAAAAGTGACCAAAACATCAGCCAGGAAGCATAGGAACTGAGAAGTGGTCTGTGGTCCCCACCTGCAGAACCACTCCTTTATTTGGGGTGTCTTGCTAATTGCCTATAATTTCCACCTGTTGTCTATTCCATTTGCACAACAGCATGTGAAATTTATTGTCAATCAGTGTTGCTTCCTAAGTGGACAGTTTGATTTCACAGAAGTGTGATTGACTTGGAGTTACATTGTGTTGTTTAAGTGTTCCCTTTATTTTTTTGAGCAGTGTATATACGGTACCAGTCAAACGGTACCAGCTACTCATTCAAGGGTTTTTCTGTATTTTTACTATTTTCTACATTGTAGAATAATAATGAAGACATCAAAACTATGAAATAACACATATTGAATCATGTAGTAACCAAAAAAGGTTTAAACAAATTCAAATACATTTTATTTTTGAGATTCTTCAAAGTTGCCACCCTTTGCGTCGATGACAGTTTTGCACACTCTTGGCATTCTCTCATCCAGCTTCATGAGGTAGTCACCTGGAATGCATTTAAATTAACAAGTGTGCCTTGTTAAAAGTAAATTTGTGGAATTTCTTTCCTTCTTAATGCGTTTGTGCCAATCAGTTGTGACAAGGTAGGGGTGGTATACAGAAGATAGCCCTATTTGGTAAAAGACCAAGTCCATATTATGGCAAGAACAGCTCAAATAAGCAAAGAGAAACGACAGTCCATCATAACTTTAAGACATGAAGGTCGGTCAATCTAGAAAATGTAAATAACTTTTTTAAGTTTCTTCAAGCGCAGTCGCAAAAACCATCAATCGCTTGAGAAAACTGGCTCTCATGAGAACAGCCACAGGAAAGGAAGACCCAGAGTTACCTCTGCTGCAGAGGATAAGTTACTTAGAGTGACCAGCCTCAGAAATCGGCAATTAACTGCACCTCAGATTGCAGCCCAAATAAATGCTTCACAGAGTTCAAGTAACAGACACATCTCAACATCAGCTGTTCAGAGACCACTTCTAAAGGACACCAATAAGAAAAAGAGACTTGCTTGGGCCGAGAAACATGAGCAATGGTGTAAATCTGTCCTTTGGTCTGATGAGTCCAAATTGGATATTTTTGGTTCCAAGCGCTGTGTCTTTGTGAGAAGCAGAGTAGGTGAACAGATGATCTCCGCATGTGTGGCTCCCACCATGAAGCATGGAGGAGGAGGTGTGATGGTGTGGGGGTGCTTTGCTGGTGACACTGTCATTGATTTATTTAGAATTCAAGGCACACTTAACCAGCATGGCTACCACATCATTCTGCAGTGATACGCCATCCCATCTAGTTTGCGCTTAGTGGGACCATCAGTAGTTTTTTAAACAGGACAATGACCCAAAACACACCTCCAGGCTGTGTAAGGGCTATTTGACCAAGAAGGAGACTGATGGAGTGCTGCATCAGATGACCTGGCCTCCACAATCACCCGACCTCAACCCAATTGAGATGGTTTGGGATGAGTTGGACCGCAGAATGAAGGAAAAGCAGCCAGCAAGTGCTCAGCATATGTGGGAACTCTTTCAAGACTATTGGGAAAGCATTCCAGGTGACTACCTCATGAAGCTGGTTGAGAGACCAGCTGTTCTGGAAGACTGTGTGATCACGCTCTCCGCAGCCGATGTAAGACCTTTAAACAGGTCAACATTCACAAGGCCGCAGGGCCAGACGGATTACCAGGACGTGTACTACAAGCATACGCTGACCAACTGGCAAGTGTCTCACTGACATTTTCAACCTCTTCCTGCCCGAGTCTGTAATACCAACATGTTTTAAGCAGACCACCATAGACCCTGTGTCCAAGAACACTAATGTAACCTGTCTGTAGCCATGAAGTGCTTTGAAAGGCTGGTCATGGCTCACATCAACACCATTATCCCAGAAACCCTAGACCCACTCCAATTTGCATACCGCCCTAACAGATCCATAGATGATGCAATCTCTATTGCACTCCACACTGCCCTTTCCCATCTGGACAAAAGGAACACCTACAGTATGTGAGAATGCTATTCATTGACTACAGCTCAGCGTTCAACACCATAGTGCCCTCAAAGCTCATCAATAAGCTAAAGACCCTGGGACTAAACACCTCCCTCTGCAACTGGATCCTGGACTTACTCACGGGCCACCCCCAGGTGGTAAGGGTAGGTAAAAACACATCCGCCATGCTGATCCTCAACACAGGGGCCCCTCAGGGGTGCGTGCTGAGTCCCCTCCTGTACTCCCTGTTCACTCATGACTGCACGGCCAGGCACGACTCCAACACCATCATTAAGTTTGCTGATGACACAACAGTGGTAGGCCTGATCACCGACAATGATGAGACAGCGTATAGGGAGGAGGTCAGAGACCTGTCTGTGTGGTGCCAGGACAACAACCTCTCCCAGAAC
This sequence comes from Salmo trutta, assembly GCF_901001165.1. Lineage (NCBI taxonomy): Eukaryota > Metazoa > Chordata > Actinopteri > Salmoniformes > Salmonidae > Salmo > Salmo trutta. The sequence continues at coordinate 280,791 of NW_021823073.1, forward strand.
GTGATCAAGACAAAGGAGATGATTGTGGACTACAGGAAAAAGAAGACCGAGCACGCCCCCATTCTCATCGACGGGCTGTAGTGGAGCAGGTTGAGAGCTTCAAGTTCCTTGGCGTCCACATCACCAACAAACTAACATGGTCCAAGCACACCAAAACAGTCGTGAAGAGGGCACGAAAAAAACCTATTCCCCTTCAGGAGACTGAAAAGATTTGGCATGGGTACTCAGATCCTCAAAAGGTTCTACAGCTGCACCATCGAGAGCATCCTGACTGGTTGCATCACTGCCTGGTATGGCAACTGCTCGGCCTCCGACCGCAAGGCACTACAGAGGGTAGTGCGTACGGCCCAGTACATCACTGGGGCAAAGCTTCCTGCCATCCAGGACCTCTATACCAGGCGGTGTCAGAGGAAGGCCCTAAAATTGTCAAAGACTCCAGCCACCCTAGTCATAGACTGTTTACCTACATATACATATTACCTCCATTACCTCGACTAGCCGGTGCCCCCGCACATTGACTCTGTACCGGTATCCCCTGTATATAGCCTTGCTATTGTTATTTTACTGCTGCTATATAATTATGTGTTACTTTTATTTCATTATTTATTTTGAGGTATTTTTTTTAAACTGCATTGTTGATTAATGGCTTGTAAGTAAGCATTTCACTGTAAGGGCTACACCTGTCATATTCGGCGCATGTGACAAATACAATTTTATTTGATTTGATATACAGAAAAACCCTTGAATGAGTAGGTGTGTCCAAACAGACTGGTACTGTATATATAATCAAAAGTTTATTTTATTAAACTATAAATCAAGTTTATTGTTTTGTATATACAGTGAAGCACATTTACATTTTATTAATTTAGCAGACACTCTTATCTAGAGCAACTTACAGTAGTGAGTTCATACATTTTCATAGTGGTCCTCTGTGGGAATTGAACCCACAACCCTGGTGTTGCAAGCACCTTGCTCAACTAACTGAGCTACAGCATTCTTAACGCAGAGCTCTACATTTGTTGGTTACATTTGTGAATTCATTATCACGCGCAAAATAGAAATGCCAGAGACTCAGCCCATAATAAAAACAACAAGACTGTTGGCTTTTCACCATGTGGATCCAGAGACAGAGAGATGGGTGGGAGGGTTATCACACCATTCATCTCCTGAGGAAAGTGTGATGTACTGTAGGCCTAGCTAACAGCAGAGTACTGACTGACCCACAGCTTTAGTCATAGACATACATTAGCTAGCAAGACTAGTCTAGTTTGAGCCTGCAGGATCCAGAATACCTTCCATTAGCAGGACTAGTCTAGTTTGAGCCTTCTGGACCCAGAATACCTTCCATTAGCAGGACTAGTCTAGTTTGAGCCTTCTGGACCCAGAATACCTTCCATTAACAGGACGAGTCTAGATTGAGCCTGGAGGACCCAGAATACCTTCCATTAACAGGACTAATCTAGTTTAAACCTTCTGGACCCAGAATACCTTCCATTAACAGGACTAGTCTAGTTTGAGCCTGGAGGACACAGAATACCTTCCATTAACAGGACTAGTCTAGTTTGAGCCTTCTGGACCCAGAATACCTTCCATTAACAGGACTAGTCTAGTTTGAGCCTGCTGGACCCAGAATACCTTCCATTAACAGGACTAGTCTAGTTTAAGCCTGGAGGACCCAGAATGCGCTAATCCTGGCAATACCAATTGTGTGTCTCTGTCTGTGTGTGTGTGTGTGTGTGTGTGTGTGTGTGTGTGTGTGTGTGTGTGTGTGTGTGTGTTACCTTCATCAGATCCAGCATGAGGCCACTCAGGATGGCCAGGTACCTCCGCTCCAGGGTTGTAGGGTGGTTCACTGAGGGGAACTGTTGACACACACACAGGTACAGCTGGGAGGTTTCAGAGTGTAGTGTCTATGTTGAGATTCAGATGATTCACTGAGGGGAACTGCTGACACACACACAGGTACAGCTGGGAGGTTTCAGAGTGTAGTGTCTATGTTGAGATTCAGATGATTCACTGAGGGGAACTGCTGACACACACACAGGTACAGCTGGGAGGTTTCAGAGTGTAGTGTCTATGTTGAGATTCAGATGATTCACTGAGGGGAACTGCTGACACACACACAGGTACAGCTGGGAGGTTTCAGAGTGTAGTGTCTATGTTGAGATTCAGATGATTCACTGAGGGGAACTGCTGACACACACACAGGTACAGCTGGGAGGTTTCAGAGTGTAGTGTCTATGTTGAGATTCAGATGATTCACTGAGGGGAACTGCTGACACACACACAGGTACAGCTGGGAGGTTTCAGAGTGTAGTGTCTATGTTGAGATTCAGATGTGTCTGACTGGAGTTGACAGGAGACCCAGCTGACTGTTGTGTCTGAGGCCAGACATGCTGTCAATGGGCCTAACACAGCTTTCATTATAGCAGGTACATGATTACCGCCACTCCCATGGATCTGTGTGTGGGAGTGCATCAGAAGGCTGGTGGACATGCATGTTTCTGTCTGTCTGAATGTGTGTATCTCTGTGTGGGAGTGCATCAGGAGGCTGGTGTACATGCATGTTTCTGTCTGTCTGAATGTGTGTATCTCTGTGTGGGAGTGCATCAGGAGGCTGGTGTACATGCATGTTTCTGTCTGTCTGAATGTGTGTATCTCTGTGTGGGAGTGCATCAGGAGGCTGGTGGACATGCATGTTTCTGTCTGTCTGAATGTGTGTATCTCTGTGTGGGAGTGCATCAGGAGGCTGGTGGACATGCATGTTTCTGTCTGTCTGAATGTGTGTATCTCTGTGTGGGAGTGCATCAGGAGGCTGGTGGACATGCATGTTTCTGTCTGTCTGAATGTGTGTATCTCTGTGTGGACGTGTTTAACTACTCTTGCAGGGGCCAGAAGTCCCCACAAGAATAGTAAACAAACAAAAATTGGACCAACTGGGGACATTCTGTTAGTCCCCACAAGGTCAAATGCTATTTCTAGGGGGTTTAGGGTTAAAGTTAGAATTAGTGTTCGGGTTAGAACTACGTTAAGGGTTAGGGTTAGGAGCTAGGGTTAGGATTAAAGTTAGGGTTAAGGTTAGGTTTTTGGGTTAAGGTTAGGGTTAGGTTTAGTGTGTCCCCACAAGGTTAGCTGTACAAGACTGTGTGTGTGTGTGTGTGTGTGTGTGTGTGTGTGTGTGTGTGTGTGTGTGTGTGTGTGTGTGTGTGTGTGAGAGAGACCAATATCTGAAATAGGTGTAGTGTTAATGATTATTCTGATTTTTATTCAGTATTAACAGTTAACAGTTTCTCCCAGAGTTACTTACAGCTTCTACATACATTAACTCACTCACTCTGTCTCTCTGCCTCTCTGTCACTCTCTCTCTGTCTCTCTCTCTGTCACTCTGTCTTTCTCTCTGTCTCTGTCTCTGTCTTTCTCTCTCCGTTTCTCTCTGTTTCTGTCTCTCTGTTTCTCTCTCTGTTTCTGTCTCTGTGTTTCTGTCTCTCTGTTCTACAGTAACACTGAACCATAACATGATGAACACCACCATAACATGATGACTCAGTCACAGACCACACTGGGAAGACAGCCACCAGGACTCACACAGATAGGTGGGAAAGAGACAGGAGAGAGAGGGGAGGAGAGAGATGGAGGGAGGGAGAGGTGGGATAGGTAGAGAGGAAAGCGGAGGTGGAGTGTGAGGTGAGGACAGAACAGCTGAACAGATCGACCCCAGAGTTGACCCCAGAGTTGACCCCAGAGTTGACCTTACCCGTAGTCCATGGAAGCGAGGATTGTTGTAGAAGAGCTTCATCTGTTCAGCAGGTAGAGGACCCAGGACCTTCTGGATGGTGAAGAGTTGATCTATCTCACTCTCCCCTGGGAACAGAGGCTGACCATCACTCAGCTCCCCCAGGATGCAGCCCACTGACCACATGTCTACAGCCTTACCATAGGGGGCCCTGGGGTGGATGGGGGTGGAGGGGATAGAGAGACAGAGAGAGAGAGAGAGAGAGAGAGAGAGAGAGAGAAAACGGCTTAAGTGATGCATCTGTAAAACTGAACCAGAAGAGTACATTCAGAATAATAAGGACACATGATGATGGTGATGGTGATGATGATGGTGATGATGGTAAATGATGATGGTGATGATGATGTTGGTTCAGCAGAAGGTGATGAACACAATGACAGAAAGGAGAGAGAGAGAGGAGAGAGAGGAGAGAGAGAGGAGAGAGAGAACGAGAGAGGTTGTCTGAGAGAAGAGAGGAGAAGAGAGGAGAGAGCCGCTGAGACTGAGGAAGAGTGATGAAGAGAGAAAATATTTGCGTGGGCGGAATTCAAATACCAAGTGTCAATAAATGTAAGAGTTGATTTAGTTGCTGTGGGAGAGGAAGGATCCCCACCACATGATGTTCCATTATCTAGACGATCAGATGGACACAGTAACCACACTGTGTTGGTAGTATACACATTAAAACAGGATTTATCAAGGCCAGACTAATACACATATTCACTGAAATATTCAGAGAAGGATATCTGTATGGACTGACAGCTATGCAGACAAACAGACACTTGTCAATGTACACACACACAACACACGCACGCACGTACCTGCACACACACACACACACACACACACACACACACACACACACACACACACACACACACACACACACATACATGCACCAATACGATCACACACACAAGAATACACACACCAATACAAAAACACACACACGCACACACACACTCACACACCAATACAAACACATACACGCACACACAAACACCAATACAAACACGCACACACACCAATACAAACACATACAAACACGCACACACACACACGCCAATACAAACACACCCCCACACAGCGCCTCTTACACACCCATACACACACAGGTCCAGTAGGTGGGACTCACCCCAGCAGAAGCTCAGGAGAACGGTACCACCTAGTGGCTACATACTCAGTGTAGTTGGCATCACTTCCCTCTGACAGGTTGCGGGCAAAGCCTACAGGAAACCAGGCCAGAGAGAGACAGAGGAAGTCATGGACAGATACTGACTCAAAGCCTACAGGAAACCAGGCCAGAGAGAGACAGAGGAAGTCATGGACAGATACTGACTCAAAGCCTACAGGAAACCAGACCAGAGAGAGACAGAGGAAGTCATGGACAGATACTGACTCAAAGCCTACAGGAAACCAGACCAGAGAGAGACAGAGGAAGTCATGGACAGATACTGACTCAAATTCTACAGGAAACCAGACCAGAGAGAGACAGAGGAAGTCATGGACAGATACTGACTCAAAGCCTACAGGAAACCAGACCAGAGAGACAGAGGAAGTCATGGACAGATACTGACTCAAAGCCTACAGGAAACCAGACCAGAGAGAGACAGAGGAAGTCATGGACAGATACTGACTCAAAGCCTACAGGAAACCAGACCAGAGAGACAGAGGAAGTCATGGACAGATACTGACTCAAAGCCTACAGGAAACCAGACCAGAGAGAGACAGAGGAAGTCATGGACAGATACTGACTCAAAGCCTACAGGAAACCAGACCAGAGAGAGACAGAGGAAGTCATGGACAGATACTGACTCAAAGCCTACAGGAAACCAGGCCAGAGAGAGACAGAGGAAGTCATGGACAGATACTGACTCAAAGCCTACAGGAAACCAGGCCAGAGAGACAGAGGAAGTCATGGACAGATACTGACTCAAAGCCTACAGGAAACCAGACCAGAGAGAGACAGAGGAAGTCATGGACAGATACTGACTCAAAGCATACAGGAAACCAGACCAGAGAGAGACAGAGGAAGTCATGGACAGATACTGACTCAAAGCCTACAGGAAACCAGACCAGAGAGACAGAGGAAGTCATGGACAGATACTGACTCAAAGCCTACAGGAAACCAGACCAGAGAGAGACAGAGGAAGTCATGGACAGATACTGACTCAAAGCCTACAGGAAACCAGACCAGAGAGAGACAGAGGAAGTCATGGACAGATACTGACTCAAAGCCTACAGGAAACCAGACCAGAGAGACAGAGGAAGTCATGGACAGATACTGACTCAAAGCCTACAGGAAACCAGACCAGAGAGAGACAGAGGAAGTCATGGACAGATACTGACTCAAAGCCTACAGGAAACCAGACCAGAGAGAGACAGAGGAAGTCATGGACAGATACTGACTCAAAGCCTACAGGAAACCAGACCAGAGAGAGACAGAGGAAGTCATGGACAGATACTGACTCAAAGCCTACAGGAAACCAGACCAGAGAGAGACAGAGGAAGTCATGGACAGATACTGACTCAAAGCCTACAGGAAACCAGGCCAGAGAGACAGAGGAAGTCATGGACAGATACTGACTCAAAGCCTACAGGAAACCAGGCCAGAGAGAGACAGAGGAAGTCATGGACAGATACTGACTCAAAGCCTACAGGAAACCAGGCCAGAGAGACAGAGGAAGTCATGGACAGATACTGACCATTGCTTACCAGGGAGACTGAGATCGTCATACATCAAATGTACTGAGTTAATTACTATGCTAGAAGTGACATATTTCTACTTACCAAAATCACAGAGTTTGAGAACATCCTCAGAGCTGATGAGGAGGTTTTCAGGCTTGATGTCTGAGGAGAAACAGAGGAGACCAGTTTTCACACGCGTCTGGTACTTGGCAAAACCAAAAGTCACATCAAACCATCTCTGCTGGGAGGCCCTGCCTCTGACTCAACACTTTATCTCAGCATAACTAAAGGAAAATGTGAACTCGTTTTAGGAAAGGTAAGAGTTCCTCACCTCTGTGTACGATCTCATTCTTATGGCACCAGTGGATAGCTTTGATCAGCTGGTAGATGTAGTTCCTCGCTTTGTCAGGTGGCGCTCCGTTAGGCAGTTCCTCCAGCAACTCCAGCATGTTCTGGAACACAGAATCCACAGTACTACTGTCAATCACAGCTACAACTACACTACCCATAATGCTCTGTATAACATATGCCACAAATCCAACCCCTGAGCAAAACAAGTTAGATACTATGGCAATATTGTAAAAGTGTAAAAGTGAAACTGCTGACGTAAACAGTAGCTAAGTATATTACATGATTATTTATCATCCAACCATTAGCGCATCCCAGCAATCCCTAGAAAGTAGTGGACATTTTTACTGACTAGACTATTCTGGTTTATTAAAGGTTTTCATTAAAAAGGTTCATCCTCTAGGTGTTCACTGACCCTCTCCACATATTCAAAGACCAGGTAGAGTTTCCCTCTCCTCCTGAAAGCCTCTTTGAGTTCCACGATGTTCTCCTGTTTCAGCGTCCGCAGCATCTTCAGCTCTCTTAGCGTGGTCTCTTTAACCTCCTCATTCTCCTCACTGTCTTTAAACTTCTTTATGGCCACGAGCTCATTGGTCTCCTGGAAAACAGCATGCCAGAGTGTCACACTGAGGGATCCCGTCAGCGGAGGCTGCTGAGGGGAGGATGGCTCATAATAATGGCTGGAACGGAGCGAATGGAACGCCATCAAACACATCCATTTTATTTGTCACATGCGCTGAATACAACAGGTGTAGTAGACCTTACAGTGAAACGCTGAATACAACAGGTGTAGTAGACCTTGCAGTGAAATGCTGAATACAACAGGTGTAGTAGACCTTACAGTGAAACGCTGAATACAACAGGTGTAGTAGACCTTACAGTGAAATGCTGAATACAACAGGTGTAGTAGACCTTACAGTGAAATGCTGAATACAACAGGTGTAGTAGACCTCACAGTGAAATGCTGAATACAACAGGTGTAGTAGACCTTACAGTGAAATGCTGAATACAACAGGTGTAGTAGACCGTACAGTGAAATGCTGAATACAACAGGTGTAGTAGACCTTACAGTGAAATGCTGAATATAACAGGTGTAGTAGACCTTACAGTGAAATGCTGAATACAACAGGTGTAGTAGACCTTACAGTGAAATGCTGAATACAACAGGTGTAGTAGACCTTACAGTGAAATGCTGAATACAACAGGTGTAGTAGACCTCACAGTGAAATGCTGAATACAACAGGTGTAGTAGACCTCACAGTGAAATGCTGAATACAACAGGTGTAGTAGACCTTACAGTGAAATGCTGAATACAACAGGTGTAAACCTTACAGTGAAATGCTGAATACAACAGGTGTAGTAGACCTTACAGTGAAATGCTGAATACAACAGGTGTAGTAGACCTTACAGTGAAACGCTGAATACAACAGGTGTAGTAGACCTTACAGTGAAATGCTGAATACAACAGGTGTAGTAGACCTTGAACAATGCAGTTCAAGAAATAGAGTTGATAAAATATTTACAAAATAAACTAAAGTTTAAAAAAACGGTAGCAGCAACATTATGTACAAAATGAGTTACAAACAATGTGAAAAAACTAACAAAATAGCCCAGTTGGTTAGGAGGCTGTAAAATGGCAGCCATCCCCTCTGTGTTTGATGTATTTGATACCATTCAACTGATTCAGCACCAGCCACTACCACGAGCCTGTCCTCCCCAATTAATGTGCCACCAACCTCCTGTGGATCCCACTGATGGTGGGGTGCCAGTGACAGTAACCCTAAATACTGTGAGTGACTATGTTCGAATCCAGGTCTTCTTCGCACCACAACACAGTGTTAGTCCGCTGAGCTAAAGCCTAGGCCCTACACAATAACTCTCAGGGCTAATGCAAATCTTCAGGTTTCAGGCAAGACTTCTCATCAAGGGAGCACACCAGCAGGCCACTAAAAACACCAGCAGGCCACTAAAAACACCAGCAGGCCACTAAAAACACCAGCAGGCCACTAAAAAGCAGGAAGGACCTGAATAGATGTATTTTCAGGGGTGTCAAAATCTGGGATCCTCCTCAGATCATTTTAAAAGCAGTGGTCCTCCACATATCCTGAAGTTACCCAGGTGTGGTTCCTCCACATATCCTGAAGTTACCCAGGTGTGGTCCTCCACATATCCTGAAGTTACCCAGGTGTGGTCCCTCCACATATCCTGAAGTTACACAGGTGTGGTCCCTCCACATATCCTGAAGTTACCCAGGTGTGGTCCCTCCACATATCCTGAAGTTACCCAGGTGTGGTCCCTCCACATATCCTGAAGTTACCCAGGTGTGGTCCCTCCACATATCCTGAAGTTACCCAGGTGTGGTCCCTGCACATAT